>NC_048302.1:90522127-90555043 GCF_013100865.1 Trachemys scripta elegans
CAAGTATCAGAGGGGTAGCCGTGTTAGTCTGAATCTGTAAAAAGCAACAGAGGGTCCTGTGGCACCTTTAAGACTAACAGAAGTATTGGGAGCATAAGCTTTCATGGGTAAGAACCTCACTTTTTCAGATGCAAGTCTTGCATCTGAAGAAGTGAGGTTCTTACCCACGAAAGCTTATGCTCCCAGTACTTCTGTTAGTCTCAAAGGTGCCACAGGACCCTCTGTTGCTTTTTACAAGGTGTGAGTAATTCCTGTACCTAGAATAATGCATAAAGCTTTGTTCATTTCACTTATTTAGTATTTTAGTATAGGTACAGTGATTACAATGGGAATTTTTTTTATTTTTCATACACACACACACACACACACACACACACAATTAGAAGTATCTGGACTGGTATAGAATTATTAGTAAACAAGTGTAAGAAACTATAAGCCTTATCCTGACGTTCTTTGCACACTTAAGTATCATTGAAATCCATGTCAATTTATTGCATAAAGACTCTAGAATCAAGACTTCACTCTTTAACTTACTGATAAAAACAAGTTGTGGAGACTTTGCATTTTGAAAGACTGAATTTTGGCAGGATTTTCAGTGACAATAATAATGTTTCCATTGCCTGTCTGCTTCTGTTTTTTGCAAAATCAATAGATACAATAAAACCCCTATTTGTTCACCTGCTTAACACTGGTGTTTAGCAATACTGCAGTAAAAATGTAAAATGTATGCATATACATGTAAGCATATTTATATAACCTCCCTTTTAGCATTTGTCTCATGGGAAAGTCACCTGCGTCCCTTCTGGGAAATAATTTTCCAACTGACTTTTCTTGCAGTTATTCAGTCATTTATGGTGTTTACTTAGGGTGGAGTACTTCACCATGTTTCTCATTTTATAGGTAAGCTTATAGCTCTTTGTTTGTTGTACGTTAGATCATAAACCATATCATTATGATAATAAAATGAATTCATACTGTAGAGCGGTTACACCAAAAAATAGGTATAATTCAAACAGGCAAGTGGTAGTTAAAATAGAAAATCCCCTTTTGGGGAAGGTGGATAACTTTCGTAACAATAGTTTGATATTCTAAGTCTAGTAAACTTAAGATGCATACAATTTAAATTCTAAAAAAGTTTTTGGTTTACCAGTAATTGAAATGTTTCCTGTTTTTGCTTTTGAATACACAGTGGGTATATGATGGCTGATTCGCAAGCAGAAATGAATATAGCCTTCTGGCATATTAAAAACATTTTATTGATTTTTATAATATTTAGGGGGCACCTCTGCCAGATGACCTCTCAGGAAGTGAAAAAATTATGTATCGTTAAACGTATTGCTCTGATTTGTAGAAATTGAAAATGTTCTGGCGGTAGGAGATAACTTTCTCATTTTCATACTCTTGGTCCTAAATAGACCAACTTCTTTTGCCTTTGGGTATAAAATTCACAGCAATATAGGGCTGGAAGGGACTTCAAGAGTTCTTTTCCATCCCCCTGCACTGAGGCAGATTAAGTATACTGAGATCATCCCTGACAAGTGTTTGCCTAATCTGTTCTTAAAACCTTCGATGTTGGGGATTCCACAATCTCCCAAGGTAATCTGTTCAGTGTTTTAACTATATTTATAGTTGGAAAGCTTTTCCTAATATCTAACTTAAATTTTCTTTGCTGCAAACTAAACTGATTACTTCCTGCTCTCCCTTGGTGGACTTGGAGAACTATTGATCATAGTCCTCTTTATAACAATCTTTTATATATTTGAAGACAGTCATCATGCCCCACCTCCCTCAGCCTTCTCTTCTTTCAACGGAATATCCCCCAATTCTTTCAACCTTTCCTTGTAGGTCAGGGTTCCCAAACCTCTTATTGTTTTTGTTGCCCTCCTCTGGGCTCTCAATTTATCCACATTCGGTCCGGGGGGAATTGCCAAAAAGCCGAACATGTCATGTCCGGGAAAAATACCGGCCAGGCACTTCCTCTCCTGCGGCTGCTCTGCTCCTCCCCTGACTCAGACTTCGGCTCTGTTTAAGAGCCAAGCTGCCCGAGCCAGCGCTACCGGCTTCGGGCAGCCCCTGTGCCTCCGGACCCCGAGCCGCTGGCCGGGCACTTTCCTTCCCGGGCTCCAGCTGCTCTGCTCCGACGGCTGGGGTCTGGCGGCACGGGGGCTACCCGAAGCCGGTAGCGCTGGCTCGGGCAGCTTAGCTCTTAAACAGAGCCGAAGTCTGAGTCAGGGGAGGAGCAGAGCAGCTGGAGCCGGGGAGGAGAAGTGCCCGGCCGGCGGCTGGGGTCCAAAGGCACGGGGGCAGCCCGAAGCCGGTAGCGCTACTGGCTTCATGGTTTGCCGGGCAGCTTCCAGACTCTGCGCCCCTGGCTGGGCGCTTCCCCTCCCGGGCTTCAGCTGCACTGGGGAAGCACCGGCCAGAGGCGCAGGGTCTGGAGGCTGCCCGGCAAACTGTGAAGGCAGTAGCGCTCGGGCAGCCCTTTTCGCGTGGCTGGGAGGGCAGAGGGGGAGTTAGGGCGGGGACATTGGGGAAGGGGCAGAGTTGGGGCGGGGCCGGGGGTGGGAAAGGGGCGGGGCCAGGGCCCCTGGAGTGTCCTCTTTTTTTTATTTTTTAAATATGGTAACCCTAGAATAGGGGGATGATCCATTAGGCATAATTTTGAGGAAAGATTATATTGTTCTGTTCTTATAAGACTGAATCAACTATTGTTGTATATGATTGAGATTATTTATCTTTTTGTGGTTTTAAATATTTGTGATGTGCACATAAAGTTTTATAGGCACCATTTTAATTCATTTTATAAAACTAATGACTAGATAAATACAAATAAATAGAATTAAATGTTATTCCAATTTGTCAAGTAAAGTTCTCTGTAATCTCAGACTGAGGTCAATCAACTGAAGCTAATCACTCAGGCCCACTGAGTTTGTTTGTTTGGTGGTTTTTTGTTTGTTTTTGTTTTTGCATCTGGGTAAGAGCTGTGAGATTTAGCCCATACACTTCGATATCATTGCAAATTGTGACTTTTACAAGAGTTGTAACAACTCAGTTGCTGATTGCTTTTTCTTTTCCCCCCACACAAATAGATGCTCTTCTTTGAGGGCCTATGTGCATTCCCACGTGTGGGATTTTTGGCCCTTGGTTTTGAGCTCATGGAACCTCCATCAAAACTCTGTCCTTTGAGGCTACATGATGCATCCCACTGACACCTGTGTTCAGCATGTGAGCCTGTCTAAGGGAGTGGTGGCCCTTATTGCATCGATTCCTTGTCCACCACCACAAAGAGCATTAGGGAGCTGTGATATGTCTGCCTCTGAGAATCTGGGCATACCTCCTTATTTTAGATAGCTCATTTAATCCTATAGTTGTTTTAGCTAGTGTTAGTGAGGTTTTTTTTGTTTTTAAATTGCCAGTACCCTCACCAGAGCTTAGAAGATTTCTCTTGGTTCTGCACTAATAGCCTGAATCAGTGGATTAAAAGAGTCTTCCACTTGTCAGTAGTTTATTTGGAGTTAGACATTCATCTTTGCCACGTGGTGTCCTTGGGGAAGTGTGCTCCCTGGCACAGTGATCCATCTGCTGATCATTCACTCTTGAAATTATTAGGAATTTCAAGTGAGGCTTTGGGCTTACCTTTGCTATGAGATGTTGAAGGCATAGGCCTCAGCACTGAAAGGGCTCTGAACAATGCCCAGTATTACCCTCATTGGCTTCTACACCCATTACAGCTAAGTGGGAAATCTTTTACAATCAGCACATTCTTCAAAAAGGGGTTGCAGTGACAGGATCTTCAGAATCGTGAACTCGGTTGACAACTGCCAACACCATCAAACGATATCAAATGTCTTTGGCACTGACAATATTGATGCCAATTACACTTGTTCAGCAGACTGCACTGGAAGTAAGTTTACTGGTAGATGGAATATCCTCTACACAAGCTTCCATTGCTGTTCCTGAAATGCTGCCTGATATTGTGCAACCTGCTCTGAAAAGACAGGAAAAGAGTGAGCATTTTTCTGGTTCTGAGGAAGTTCCAAAAAAAAAAAAAAAAAAGTACTGCCATTGATCTCTCAGAGCTAGATGCTTGAAGAATTGGAACCGATTGCACAGCCTTCATTGACACTGCAACTGTTGGTGGCTTCATCAATATGTGTTCTGTGTACACAATCAGATTCACTGAGACCAGACTCTGAACATCCATATAGGATTCCTGCTTCTCCAGTTTACCGGTCATCCTCCAGCCTGGCACTTTCTCAAGGTACTCCAGCACTGGGCTTCTCATTCAGAAGACAGCACCACTAGGACTGAGTTTTGGAGGCCACCCAATTCATCAATGATGTCAACCTTATGTACCATGATCGCCTGGTGGATTTTGACTTCAAGTCTCTTGGCATTGAAGGATATTCTTCAAGGTTCCTTGCAACTATTATTGTGGACATCTCTTCAAGATGAGGATGTTGATCAAGTCAGCACAGCCAAAACCTGGGACTTCCGCCCTTCGCTGTACTGGTGGCTCTGGTCCAATCCTTTTGGCTCTGCCCCCAGTGGCACCACTACTGGCACTTTCATTATAGACTCTGACCTCAGGGCAACATAAGAATGCATTTGTTCATTTTGACATGTGTGTGAGACAATATGAGGGAGGGATTGATGAAGAGGCAAGAGATTCCTCTGTCAAGATGGATATCCTACTGGGAGGAACCTGTGCTACATCACCAGATGATAATCTCAGCTCCACAATGATTTCACCTCTGCATGAATTCCAAAAGTTCTCTAGACAGAAAAACATTTGTCAGGCTCTGAGGATGTGTATTGCCAGCTACCATGTAGTGATACTGTAGTATCTGTATGCCCTTTGGAAACCACTACCCCCATTCAGGACAATGTTCCTGAAGACCAAAGATAAGCACCAAAAATTCTAGCAGCTGAAGGAAGGATCACAGTTTGGCATGCTAATTTTTATGCCAGAACCATGGCTGTGGGGATTACTTCAGGGAAATATTCCTGGTTTTGGCCTTCCAACATATGTGTATCGAAGGACAAGGCTTCTTCATCACAAAATTGCTGAAATCCTAGAGAAATTAAAAATAACCCGAGGTTCAGCTTGTTCCCCAGGTCTTTCACAGTCCTCTAGTAACTAGGGAAAGAAGGAAACATATACAACTTATTCCATTACTAGAGAGACTTCTGTTACTTAAGCCTGTGGATGTGTTGCATAAATTCACTCCCAAGTGGTCACAGACTTTTATGCCAATACATTTCTGTGCTGACCTTCTTCCTAAAGCCCCACACTCACCCTGCGGAAGCCTGTTTTCAGACCCAAACATGCAAAAAGACTGTTTCTATCTTGAAATCCCATAATATGTAATTTATGGCATATGGATAAAGATTTAAGGGAAAGGCAATATTATTTCAGAGGTTGCGAATCCTTCTGGATTGACTTGTGTTCCAATTTAGCCAAAGTCTCTATATCAGAAGGCATTAGGGCCTGGTTCACTAGAGTTACTGCCACTTCTATAAAAACAACAAAGAGTCTGGTGGCACCTTAAAGACTAACAGATTTATTTGGGCATAAGCTTTCGTGAGTAAAAACCTCACTTCTTCGGATGCACTTCTATGGCATGTCTTAGGAGGGTGCCATCAGGAAAATTGGCAGAGCAGCCATTTGAAGTTTGATTCATATCTTTGAATAATAGAATATCAGGATTGGAAGGGACCTCAGGAAGTCATCTAGTCCAAACCCCTGCTCAAAGCAGGACCAATTCCCAACTAAATCATCCCAGCCAGAGCTTTGTCAAGCCTGACCTTAAAAACCTCTAAGGAAGGAGTTTCCACCACCTTCCCTAGGTAATCCATTCCAGTGCTTCACCACCCTCCTAGTGAAAAAGTTTTTCCTAATATCCAACCTAAACCTCCCCCACTGCAACTTGAGATGATTACTCCTTGTTCTGTCATCTGGTACCACTGAGAACAGTCTAGATCCATCCTCTTTGGAACCCCCTTTCAGGTAGTTGAAAGCAGCTATCAAATCCCCCCTCATTCTTCTCTTCTGCAGACTAAATAATCCCAGTTCCCTCAGCCTCTCCTCATAAGTCATGTGCTCCAGCTCCCTAATAATTTTTGTTGCCGTCCACTGGACTCTTTCCAATTTTTCCACATCTTTTTTATAATGTGGGGTCCAAAACTGGACACAGTACTCCAGATGAGGCCTCACCAATGTTGAATAGAGGGAAATGATCACATCCCTCAATCTGCTGGCAATGCCCCTACTTATACAGCCCAAAATGCTGTTAGCCTTCTAGGCAACAAGGGCACACTGCTGACTCATATCCAGCTTCTCGTCCACTGTAACCCCTAGGTCCTTTTCTGCAGAACTGCTTCCTAGCCATTCGGTCCCTAGTCTGTAACAGTAAATGGGATTCTTCCGTCCTAAGTGCAGGACTCTGCACTTGTCCTTGTTGAACCTTATCAGGTTTCTTTTGGCCCAATCCTCTAATTTGTCTAGGTCCCTCTGTATCCTATCCCTATCCTCCAGCGTATCTACCACTCCTCCCAATTTAGTGTCATCTGCAAACTTGCTGAGAGTGCAGTCCATGCCATCCTCCAGATCATTAATGCAGATATTGAACAAAACCGGCCCCAGGACCGACCCTTGGGGCACTCCGCTTGATACCGGCTGCCACTAGACATGGAGCCATTGATCACTACCCGTTGAGCCCGATGATCTAGTCACCTTATAGTCCATTCATCCAGCCCATATTTCTTTAACTTGCTGGCAAGAATACTGTGGGAGACCATATCGAAAGCTTTGCTAAAGTCAAGGAATAACACATCCACTGCTTTCCCCTCATCCACAGACCCAGTTATCTCATCAATTAGGTTAGTCAGGCATGACTTGCCCTTGGTGAATCCATGCTGACTGTTCCTGATCGCTTTCCTCTCCTCAAAGTGCTTCAGAATTGATTCCTTGAGGACCTGCTCCATGATTTTTCTAGGGACTGAGGTGAGGCTGACTGGCCTGTAGTTCCCCAGATCCTCCTCCTTCTCTTTTTTAAAGATGGGCACTACATTAGCCTTTTTCCAGTCATCTGGGACCTCCCCCAATCACCATGAGTTTTCAAAGATAATGGCCAATGGCTCTGCAATAACATCCGCCAACCCCTTTAGCACCCTCGGATGCAGCGCATCCGGCTCCATGGACTTGTGCTTTTCCAGTGGCAGCCGTGATCGGCCGAACCTACGGATGCGGCAGGGAAACAAACCGGCCCGGACCGCCAGGGGCTTTCCTTGAACAAGCGGCGGATCGGCTTTGAGAAGCACTGCCTTATAGCACTCTAACTCCACGTTTATTGCAAATTCTGGAATCCTCTTTCAAAGTGAACTGACTTTGCAGTGAATCAGGTTAGTTCAGCGTATTCTTCGTTTGCATGCAGTGCTGCTGCTCGCTGCTTGTTAGTCCTCCATTAGGTGGTCCCATATTGCTTTGCGGGTCCCCTGCTCTGGTGTCAAGTTTACTGAATGCACTGTCTCCTGTTTAAAAGCTGGCATGTGGCCAGATTTTGCCTGTTTGCTCCTGGATTTGAGTACACTGCAATTGCTGCAATAATACTCCAAAGTCCTATGACATACCACATGCGGCTGCTTGGAGCAGTACCGGGACCCTGGATTTTATTGCTATCTGGGGAGAAGCATCGGTGCAGGAAGCTCTTGTGGCCAGAGAGATCTTTTTGGGATAGAGATATGTTTGTGGACATTGCTAGCCAGAGGTCATGATCTAGAATGACAACAAGTGTTAAATAAAGAGTAAACATGTAACTTGTCCAGTTTTAGAAGTGCTGGACAGGATTTTGCACAACTACATGATCACCAAACCCAGAAAGGTTGTGGAACCTGCTTCCTGCTCTCTTCCCCCACTACAAAGACAACCAGCAAGACTCATTGGAGGATGAGCATGAAGATGCCAATGAAGAGAACTCCCTGGAGAGCCAGGATCTATCTATTCTTCTTTGAGTGATTGCTCATATCGATTCCAGTTAGGTGTGTGCATGCCACGTGCCCAGTTGGAAAGTTTTTCCCTTAGCTATGGAGCCCCCTGGAGTGGGGCCTTCATGGCGTTCAATATGAGATCCTGCCAACTCGGAGTCTCCTCAGTTCCTTCTGCCAGTGAAGGTCATTGGAACTGTGGTGTCTTGCTCTCCACATTTCCCTAGCTTCTCTTTCGGACTGTTTTTTTTTAGTTCTTACTTATTGTAGTTCTAGCTAGTAGTTAGTTAGCTGTTGGGTTCTCCGACTGCATTCTCCTTGGGGGACTTACATGCGTAAGTCCCAGGGGTTCAAGTCCTGCAACAAGCCCATGCCAATGGGCAACCCTCATGACGCTTGTTTAAAGTGTTTGGGGGAAGCACATCAGTCAGAAAAGTGCAGGATTTGTAAGGGCTTTTGCCCCAAACCAAGGAGGAGCAGAACTTTAGACTGAAGCAGTTCCTTAAGGAGGCAGCACTTAGACTGCAACCTGCATCAGGCCCACCTCCACAGGCAGCGCAGAAGTACCACCCTCACTTCTGTGCTGCAGAAGCCCCAGAGCTGGGCTATGGGCTTCTGACCCCGCGGCTCTATTCCTGTTACTTCCTAATCCCCAAAGCCAAAAGGTGTCTCAGAACCATTCTAGACCTGCGAGGACTCAACAAGTTCATGCTGAAGTTGAAGTTCCGCATGGTTTCTCTCATTACAATTACCCCTTCTCTGGATCCAGGAGACTGATTCGCCACCCTCGACATGAAAGACGCATACTTTCACATAGCAATTCGCCCTGCACACAGATGCTTCTTAAGGTTCATGATCGACCAAAAACATTCAGTTCACGGTCCTTCCCTTCGGACTGTTGTCAGCCCCACGAGTGTTCACCAAGTGCATGTTGGTGATAGCAGCCTTCCTCTGAAGGAGGCAGGTGCAGGTATACCCTTACCTCAACGATTGGCTGCTCAGGGGGCACACCAGAGAATAGGTGGAGTTGCAGGTCTGTCTAGCCACATCCACGTTCAAGAGACTGGGTCTCCTCCTCAACATGAACAAGTCCACCTTGTATCCGAGCCAGAGGACAGAATTTATTAGAATAGTGTTGGACTCGGTCCAGGCAAGAGCAAGCCTGATGGAGTCCCAATTCCAAGCCATGGCAAACATCATTTGATGCATGAGACAGTACCTGACCACTACAGTAAGGAATTGCCTCAGTCTCCTCGGTCACATGACGGCCTGCACGTACATGGTCTGACACACCAGGCTGAGACTCAGGTCTTTACAGACGTGGCTCACTTTGATATATTGCCTGGGGTGCGCCAGCCTGGGACTAGTGGTCACGGTGCCACAGCAGATGCTAGAGTCACTCCAGTAATGGCTCAATGCTTGAATAGTCTGCGAAGGAGTTCCCTTCAACAGCCCTCAGCTGTCCTTGTTTCTAGTTATGGATGCATCAGCTCTAGGTTGGGGCGCACATCTGGGAGATCTCTGAACGCAGGGCCTCTGGTCACAGGATGAGCTCTCTCTCTCCATATCAATATCAAGGAGCTCAGAGTGGTGCGACTCGCATGCCAGGCCTTTTAGTCTTGTCTGCAAGGCCAGCACATGGCAGTCATGATGGACAACACCAGTGCAATGTTCTACATCGACAAGCAGGGTGGAACCTGGTCTTTGCCCCTCTGTCAGGAGGCTCTCAGCTCTGGAAATTCTGTATAGCCCACTCCATTCACTGGAAGGATTATATCTGTCAGAAGTCCAGAACATACTGGTGGACCACTTCAGCAGGTCCTTCCACAGCCATGAGTGGTCCATCCAGCCAGTCGTCCACCCCATTTTCCAGAGGTGGGGTTTTTCCCAGGTCAACCTGTACACCACTACAGCTTTCCACCCCAGAGTCTCTGGACGCTCCGTCTTTGCCAATCCCATGTTTGGACGGTTCCTTAAGGGTTGGATGGCTACCTACCCAGATTAGACAGCCTGTTCCAGTACGGGACCTTAATTTGGTAGTCTCCAATTTAACGAGGCACCCATTTGAGCTGCTGGCGACTTGCTCCCTTCTCTACCTATCGTGGAAGGTAGCCTTCCTAATTGCCATTACATCAGCAAGAAGGGTGTCTGAGTTAAAGGCCCTTACCTCAAACCCATCTTGTACAGTTTTCCACAAGGACAAGGTGCAGCTCAGACCTCACCTGGCCTTTCTGCCTATGATGGAATCACATTTCCATCCCAGCCAACACATATTCCTGCCTGGTTTTTATCCAAAACCTCATACCAGTAGCCATGAGCAGAGGCTGCACTCCTTGGATGTTCGAGTGTTAGCCTTCTATATTGAACTCTCCAAGCCATTCAGGAAATTGAACCAGTTGTTTATAGCGGTGGCTGACTACATGAAAGAGCTACCAGTCTCATCTCAAAGAATATCTTCCTGGATCACATCCTGCATCCGCTTGTGCTACGAGCTGGCCGAGACACCAGCCCCGGCACTTACGGCACACTCCACAAGGGCAGAGGCCTCATCAGCGGCATTCCTGGCCCAGGTCCCGATCCAAGAAGTCTGCAGGGCAGCAACTTGGTCCTCGGTGCATACGTTCACCTCTCATTACGCTATCGTCCAGCATGCCAGAGATGATGCAGCTTTCGGCAGAGCGGTGCTCCAATTTGCGATTCCAAAACTCTGACCCCACCACCTAGGTAAGGCTTGAGAGTCACCTAATTGGAATCAACATGAGCAATCACTTGAAGAAAAAACAGTTACTCACCTTCTTGTAACTGTTGTTCTTCGAGATGTGTTGCTCATATTCATTCCAAACCTATCCTCCTTCTCTGCTGTTGGAGTAACTGTCAAGAAGGAAGTGAGGAGGCTCCGGGTCGGCATGGTTATATATTGAGCGCCATGAAGGTGCCACTTCAGGGGGCTCCATTGCCAACCCACTGGGTGCTACTAAGGGAAAAACTTTCCTACGACTGTGCATGCGGCACACACACACCTGATTGGAATGGATGTGAGCAACACGTCTCAAAGAACAACAGTTACAAGAAAGTGAGAACCTTTTATTTATTTATTTATTTTACAATTTATTATTGTGCTATACTGCTATGCTGCCTTCTATTCCGGGTTCCCCATGGTCACAGCCGTTGTAGGTGGATGTGAGTTAGGAGCTTTTCTGAAGCTGAGGCTCCCCTGCCTCCTTTAGGCCATGCTGTTTGTTCAGCCCTTCTCTGCCCCCGTACATGTTTCCAAAATGATGGCTGCTCTGGCTGGACAGTCAGTTTCTGTCTCCTGCTGAAGTCCTGGTTATTGATTGGTGTTAGGCCCACGCCACAGAGAGCACATGCCCATTTAACTGTTTTCCTTTCCCCTTCTTTCATCTGTCCTTACCTGTTAGTTGCTCAATGTCCTCCTCTTCTTCCTTGTCCTCATCCTGCTTCCTCTGCCACTGAAGCTCCTGCTGCTGCTGTCACCAAATCGTCTGCTTGATATGGTGGGGGATGAAGTCCAAAGCCAAATTCATCTGGCTTTGAATGCCAAAATACAGCCCAAGCAGCTTCTGAATATTTCAGGTTACCAGCGTAGTACTATAGATCACTGTTGAGTTCATGCTGTCTGAGAGCATTTAAAAAATGACACTGACCTGCCAAGAAAGGGGAAACATGGGGCAGAGATGAGGAAACATGGAATTTTTAAAAAACTTGAACTTGCCTGGCTTCTGCTATGCATCCCGCAATGCATACTGAGAAAAGTCCCAGAATGCACACTATTCAGCAGCAAAGCAAAGGATCATGGGCTATCCTTTGAGAATGCCAAGCTGTTAGTAAGCAGCAAGCTACCGCCCTACATACACACTGATGCACATTAAAAGAGGATGCACCATCCCTTGTGCCCACTATTAGTTAGGCTTGTGTGTTGTGCATTACCTGACATGCATCAAAAAAAGCTGCAGCTTAAACCCAGACAAGCCCTTAGAGGCATTTTCACTATTTTTATTCTAAAATTGAAAATAATCCATGTAAGAGTAGGTGTGTAGCATGCAGCTATTCCATTCAATAAACACAATAATACAGGTGACAGGAAAGCCAAATGCTTGATATTGTAACTACTATGTTAATTATACTTTCTGAAATTCATGAAAATTCATGTAGGAAGTGTTTAGTTTATTTAGCATAATCAAATTCTTTTCAAGTAGTGGCAGTAGGCCAGTCTTCTGTTCTGATTCTTTCTCTCTTTTAAAAATAGAAATTCTGTATTATTAGATATTCAGATGAAGCACAATAATGGTGGACCATAAAGGTAAAGCGAAGGCTAAGGATAATTTTAGAGATGGAAGGATGCAATTCCTCCCCTTACTCCCCACCAAACTTTCAGCCTGGTTTGGAGGTGAAGGAAGAGAGGTGAGGTGAACTCCACTTCAGAAGTGGAAGTGATATCTGCAACAGTGGGAGCACTTTAAACACTCCTGCCTTCCCTTAGGAGAAATACCAAATAGCTGGTGAATGGAGAGAAGAGTTCCAGAAGGGGAGCCAGAAGGCCAAATAGAGCTTCCTTCTTCCAACATGGTGCCACCGCACAAGTCTATAAACACATATGCATGCTGGTACCATTCCGAATGAAGGGGGAAGAGTACTGTGAATAAAGAGAGTCATTCCCTTCCCCCATTGGGGAGATAAAGAACCCCTGGTATTGGGAGGGGTGAAGGGAACATAAGTTCCTGGTCCAGGGAAATATGGGAGTGGGGATTTGAAGAGATGTAGGACTTCTGGCATTCGGAGGTGAAGTGGTGGTACAGGTTCTGAACCTGGGGGATTATGGAAGAGAGGGCAGTGGGTCCTGGGGCGTGAGGGCTAGTATGGACGAGGGGACACTGAGTCCCTGGAATGGGGAGGATGCAAGGGGAAACATACAACCCCTGGCATATAAGGAGGACATAAATACTTTGTTGTATATAATTTTGTTTTACATTATTCTAGTATTGTTTAGTGGATGTAAATGTGTGGTATAAATGGTATGTAGTGGGGCACTGATGACATGTTTGGAAAAGGAGAAGTGAAGAGGCTGAACTTGCCTGCTCAGTGAGCTAACTGTCACCCCCCACAGTCTTTGGATCTGAATTACATCTCTAGTGTCTAGATTCATAGTTCCTGCTGCTGTTTTCCGATACAGTTGATTCCAGATAGCAGAATTTATGCACAACTTCTAGCATGGTGCTAACTATTAAAACTTCTGGTGCCGTTAAAACATCTAGTGTCAAAATCATTGTTGTCTTTAGACTGATTGTTACTCCAGATTCATCACAGGCTAATGCAAAGCTATTGTAAAGTTGCTGGAGCTCCTTGTCACTTTGTGTGAAAAACACCGTATCATCGGCAAAAAGAAGTTCTCTTAACAGCTGAAGTACTGAAACAAGGAGGACAGGTTGTACTTAAACATCTGCACAATGTCTTGCTTGCCTGCTAAAGGGAAGGAGAGGCACCAAAAGACACAGAGGATGCAACATCATAAGTGTATACAAACAAAGGAGATGAGAGATTGCAACAATTACAGAGGAATCTCTTTTTTGTGTTGATGGCAAGGCATTTGCATGGATCATTCTCAATAGACTGCAAATTCTTGCTGAACATGTATATCCAGAGTTAGTGCAGCTTCCATGTCAGTAGATCGACTATCAACATGGTCTTTGCACTAAGGCAATTGCAAGAAAAGTATCAAGAACAAGGAAAAACCGCTCCGTGGCCTTTGTAGATCTTACAAAGGCTTTTGACTTTGTCAGCAGAAAGAGCCAATTCCAATTGCGAGAGAGAATTGGTTACCCTGCAATCTCCCTGTCATAACTATAGAGGGAAGGGTAACAGCCCTCCTGTGAACAATACTATAAAATTCCTCCTGGCCAGAGACTCCAAAATCCTTTTACCTGTAAAGGGTTAAGAAGCTCAGGTAACCTGGCTGACATCTGACCCAGAGGACCAATAAGGAGACAAGATACTTTCAAATCTTGGTGGAGGGAAGGCTTTTGTTTGTGCTCTTTGTTTTGGGGGTTGTTCGCTCTTGGGACTGAGAGGGACCAGACATCAATCCAGGCTCTCCAAATCTTTCTGAACAAGTCTCTCATATTTCAAACTTGTAAGTAAACAGCTAGGCAAGGCGTGTTAGTTTTTATCTTTGTTTTCTCAACTTGTAAATGTACCTTTTTGCTAGAGTGTTTATCTCTGTTTGCTGTAACTTTGAACCTAAGGCTAGAGGAGATTCCTCTGGGCTCTTTAAGTTTGATTACCCTGTAAAGTTATTTTCCATCCTGATTTTACAGAGATGATTTTTACCTTTTTCTTTAATTAAAGCCTTCTTTTTAAGAACCTGATTGATTTTTTCCTTGTTTTTAGATCCAAGGGGGTTGGATCTTGATCCACCAGGAGTTGGTGGGAGAAAGGAGTGGGATGGTTAATTTCTCCTTGTTTTAAGATCCGAGGGGTTTGGATCTGTATTCACCAGGGAATTGGTGAAGAGTCTCTCAAGGCTACCCAGGGAAGGGAATTAGCATTTTGGGAGTGGTGGCAGCGGACCAGATCTAAGCTGGTAGTTAAGCTTAGAAGTTTTCATGCAGGCCCCCACATTTGTACCCTAAAGTTCAAAGTGGGGAAGCAGCCTTGACACCCCCTAAGTCTGATTTGAGCCTTCCATGATGGCATGAAGGCTACAGTCCAGTATGATGATGATCAACCTGAAGTGATGTCAAACAAGGAAGTGTTTTGACACTAACACTCTTCCATATATTTGTCATGCTTTCTCATTTAGCATCCAGGGTGTATATTGTTATAAAGATCAAGTGGAAAATTCTTCAACATTGCATGTCTAAGAGCAAAAGGGAAAATCAAACACCTATGTATAACTAAGGCTGCGAGTCTGTCACGGAAGTCATGGATTCCGTGACTTCTGCAGTGGCCAGTGCAGCTGGCCCGGGGGCCGCCTGAGCAACTCGGGCAGCCCCTGGGCCAGACACACTGGCCGCTGCTGGGGCAGTCTCAGGCCACTGTGCCCCCCACCCCAGCAGCAGCAGGTGTTTGAGTGCTGGAGGGAGTTCAGGGCTGAGGCAGGGAGTTGGGGCACAGGAGGGGGTGAGGGCTTCAGGCGGCACTTACTTTGGGGGGCTCCCTGGAAGCGGCAACATGTCCCTGGGCTCCTAGGCGGAGGCGTGGCCAAGCAGCTCTGTGTGCTGCGTCCACCTGCTGGCATCACCCCCATAGCTCCCATTGGCCATGGTTCCCTGCCAAAAGGAGGTGTGGAGCTGGCGCTTGGGGCAGAGACCGCACGCGGAGCCCCATGGCTGTGCCTCCGTCTAGGAGCCAAGGGACATGTTGCTGCATAGAGTCAGGTAAGGAGTCTGCCAGCCTGGCCAACCCCCTCCCCCTAAGCAGCAGTAGGGGTTCCAGGCTGCACGCTGCTCTCCCCCCCGCTCCTCCAGAGCAGCCAAAATTTAGTCAGGGGTATATAGTACAAGTCATGGATAGGTCAACGACTGTGAATTTTTGTTTACTGCCCATGACCTGTCCATGACTTTTACTAAAAATACCCATGACTAAAACATAGTCTTACCTATAACACATGTAATAAGGAAGTGATATACAGGAGTTCTGATAGATTTATCTTTATTGTCTGGCCCCAGTCACATGGTCAGGGTCACAAAAGGTCAAATACCTGTCATATTAAAGCAGCTAGTCTTCATTTACTCCAGTGACTACGGTTTATTTTTTTTAAATCAAATGTAAATAATACATAATAAATACATAATAGCAACTAAAAATAATTACAGACTATTATAGCCAATTAATAAAATACCCAAATAGGTATGTCTTGGCTGAAGATCAGGGTAAATGAGAATATTCTGCCTCCTTTTGGAAATCTGATAATGACTCATATCTTTGAACCTCATTGGCTTTCTCATCACAATGCTACTTGTTCTCAAAATAGTTCTTTCTGCAGTGGACTATTTAGACACTATGGGCATGTAAAGGCTAGGAAAAGTATTTATTTATTTTTATTTTAACCTTGTGTTAGTATTAGTTTTCACGTTGTTAGCAGGTTGAGGGTACCTTAACCAGTAACAGGTGTGAAAACTACAAACTGCCTTGTTCACACTAGGATTTTACCATGTTAGCTAACATGCTTTTAAAAAATACCAAAAACTTTTCTCCAAGCCTCTGTCAGCATAGCCCCCGCATGTAGACACAACTTACACTGACAGAAGGAGTTTTTCTGCAAGTGCAGGAACACCACCTTCCCAAAGGACATTAGCTTGCTGACTAAAGTATTCTGTTGGCATGATTGCATCTACACTGGGGGAGGATAGGTGTCAGACTAGAGATGTCAGTCAGGAGTGTGTGTGTGGTTTTTCATTCCCGCCCCCCCCCTCCCACCCCACTGGCTGACACCTATGCTAGTATAATTTGTAAGTGTAAACCACGCCTCAGGGAAGACATGGGCTATTTCTACACTATGGCCTGGTCTACACTGAAAAGTTTTTCCAGCATAGCTGGAAACACCCTGACCAACATAGCTATGCCAAGTTAACTGTCACTGTGGCCGCAGATACGTCTGTGGAAGAATGCTTCTCTTGACCTAGCTAACTTCATTCGGGGAGGAGATGTTCCCATGTGCATCGATAGAAAAACTTTTCCGATGCCGCAGGATGCATCTACAGTATAGGATTATGCCAGCATAGCTACGCTGACAATAGATATGCCAGTATAGTCTCCAAAGTATAGATATATTCTGAGTTGAATCAGTCATCTGGAGCCTGTATTATTTGCTCCTGAAATTTTTTAGTGTCAGGGTTTGTCTATGCAAATAATTTTTAGCTTTATTTAATTGCCAGTTAGCTCAAGGTAATGAATGTGTGTAAAGGCTAGTGTGAACCCTCCCCAAGCATTTGTTCCAGGTTATGAATATTTGTTGTTTACCCTAGACTGAGCTCTAAAATAAATGTTTATAGCCAGGGACAAATGTTTGGGGAGCATCCATGATAAACATGTTCATTGCCTGGAGTTAATTTCCAGCATCTTAAAGTGCCACTGCCAAGATGTTTTAACTCCAAATTCGATTGAAAATATGTTTGTATTTATAGATTTCAGGGCCTGAAGGGACCATTGTGATCATCTAACACATGCCACAGAACTTGTGGTAATGCCTAGAGCATATTTTTTTAGAAAAACATCACATCTTCATGTCAAATTGTCAGTGATGGAGAATTCACAAAAACCCTTGGTGTAAATTGGTTTAGAGTATTAACTATAGGGGTTGCCAACCCTCCCGGATTGGCCGGGAGTCTCCTGGATCTCCCAGTGGCTACTGAAACCAATCCGGGAGATTTTAATAGGCCGCTAAAAGTCTGGTCAGTGGTGCAGTGGGACTAAGGCAGGCTTCCTACCTGCCCTGGCTTCGCATGGCTCCCGGAAGCGACGGGCACGTCCCTGTGGCTCCTAGGCGCAGGGGCAGCCAGGGCGTCACTGCATGCTGCCCCCACCCTGAGTGCCGACTCTGCAGCTTCCATTGGCTGGGAACCATGGCCAATGGGAGCTACGGGGACAGTGCCTGCATGCGGGGCAGCGCACAGAGCTGTCTTGGCCACTCCTAAGCCTAGGAGCCAGACATGCCGGTCGCTTCAGGGAGCCGCCTGAGGTAAGCGCTACCCAGTCATAGCCCGCAAATCCCTCACCCCCTCCAGCACCCCAACCCCCTGAGCCTCCTCCCACACCCAAACTCCCTCCCAGAGCCTGCACCCCGAACCCCCTCCTGCACTCCAATCCCCTGCCCCAGGCACAGCCCGGAGCCCCCTCCGAACCCATCAGTCCCACCTCATAGCCCAGAGCCTGCACTCCCTCCCACACCCCAACCCCCTGCCCCAACCCGGTGGAAATGAATGAGGGTAGGGGAGAGTGAGCAACGGAGGGAAGGGGGATGGAGTGGGCAGGGTAGGGGTGGGGTAGGGGGAGCAAGGGTTTTTGGGTTTCTGTGATTAGATGGTTGGCAACCCTACCTAACTAGTAGATAATGGCCCACACAATAATGTGGGACTAAGGAATTTGTGTCTGTTTCTTTCTTGGCTTGGTCTCATGGGAAGAGCCTTAAAATTGTATTTTTGATAACATGAGTTTGGGTAATCTTGACGATCATAAATCAAACACAATAGTGTCATACTCAGAAGTATTTTAAATGGGTACTTTTGTTCTAGTTTCTGAACATTTTTTTCTTTTAATATTTTAATATTTATTTCATCATTTTACCTTGAATATATTTGCTCAACCCAGTATATTTTATAATGATTGATAGTCATGAGGTATGGATACAAACTTGTAACTTTTGTTTGATATTAATATTGCATTTTTCCTCTACAAGGCTATCTCAAATGTAATCGTACTTATAACCGGTATCTTAATTTTATTGTACATCAATTTCTCTCTCTTTTACAGTAGGAAAAGTGAGGGGCAAAAAAATAGATGGGGATTGGATTGAGCCTCCACTTTCACGAAGGCCTTATTGTTTCCCCTCTTATGACTTCCTTTCTCCCTATATCTTTCTCCCATGATCATGAATATGCTGTGTCTAGGAGGGCTGGATGGGATTTTCGTAGAAGTCCGTTTGTCACTCATCTCCAGCTATCCAGGTGGAGCAGCATGATGATCTTTTTAAGCCCCTGCTGAGGAATGAGACCTAGACATCTTCTGGAATTCAGAAATTCCAGATTTTGTGATTGACGGCATATAGTGCGACAACGAAGCCACTAAACTAGCTTGTTCATGTCTGATCTTTTCTATGTTCAGTTCACATCTTCAAAATTTTTTCCAGCTGGACAATGTAGCTGGAATTGAGACTGATCTATGCCTCTTTACATTTTCATAAAGTAGGTTGATTCCTGCTTTTTACACCTATGTTATATCACATTTGCTTGTTTTGCTTGTTGCAGTGCTTTGTTTATAGCTAATTGCATGGTTCGTACTTTCTGATGATTTCTATTCTGTTTCTAGGAAAAGCTCTTGTCAAGATCTCTTCAGAGAGGTGAAGATCTTCAATTTGATCAGGTAGGAAACACTTTCATTTAAGATACTGCATTGTCTGTTTTTGTTTTTTCAGGCTTTATGGAATTAAGATGTTCTGGGCAAGCAGAGGTTAGCAGTTCTACTGTTCAGATGATTAACTTAGAATGTTACTGTACTGGTTTATGTTAAATAATAAGTCCTGATTTTTGTTACCTACTCTAAAAAGTGATATAATATACTCATAGATAAATAATTTAAAGGTGACAAATCCAAAATAGAATGTAGAAATGAGACCAGGAGCTGAAAGATAATAATTATATGTTTCTGGCTTTGTCACAGAGTTCTTGTAACCTTGGGCAAGTCATTTTAATGTTTCTGTCTAAATTTCCCCATCTCTAAAATAATGATAATTTCAGTGATTTTTGTAAGGCTTAATTACTATAAGGTACTTTTAGATCCTTGAGTGGAGTGCATAATAGTCATATGATGGATCCTCTAATCTGTTTAATTTTAGGATTTTCTATAGTGCTCCTTACTGTATTCTCTAATACCCCATTGTGTTTCATTCATTTAAAGGGAACTACTCACAGGGCATGGCTACACTTGCAGATGTAGAGCGCTGTGAGTTAAACCCATTTTGGAGAGCGCAGTAGGGAAAGTGCTGCAGTCTGTCCACACTGACAGTCTGTCCGCTGCTGAGGGTGACCTGGGAAGCAAGGGAGGGTCTTCTACTGCAATGTGGCTTCCGCCCTGGCCCATATGCAGCTTGCCTGTGTGCAGCAATGGTCCCCCCGCCCCTCACGGCACAGTGGCACGGACAAGTTAGCCTGACTGGGACAAGGACCATAGTGGCTCTCCTGAGAAACCTGTGCAAGCGTATTACCCAAGTTCTGGATGAGATCTTTGAAGAGATCCCTGAGGCCGATTACCGCGCTATGAGAGAGCACATCAACACACTATTCCGCATCTAGGCGTACATGCAGCCCTAACCCTTCTTACCCCAAAACCCCGCACAAATAACTTTCTTCCCAAAATAAAAGCCGCTTACCGGAAACCTCCTCTGGTGTTTGTCCTTCCCCAGGCACTGGTTGCTGCGACTGGCTACCTTGCTCCTGGCTTGAGAACAGCTCCTGGCTGCATGCATCTAGCGATTCTGGGGTGTCTTCCTCTGCCTCAGCACCCTCGCTCCCGCTTTGCTCCTCCTCCTGCCTTGTTAGACTGGGCTCTGAAGTATCCATGGTGGTTCCCGGAGTGGAGGTGGGGTCGCCCCCAAGTAACGCGTCCATCTCTTTGTAGAAATGGCAGGTCGCAGGGGCAGCACCGGAGCGGTGGTTTGCCTTGCGGGCTTTGAGGTCTGCATTCCTCAGCTCCTTCACTTTAATCCTGCACTGCTGTGTGTCCCGGTCATGGCTCCTTTCCATCATGTCCCTTGATATCTGCCCGAAGGTATCGTAATTCCTACGGCTAAAGTGCAGCTGGGACTGGACAGCTTCCTCCCCCCAAACACTGATGAGGCCCAGCAACTCACCATTGCTCCATGCTGGGGCTCGCCTGGCACGTGGAGGCATGGTCACCTGGAAAGATTTGCTGATAGCCTGGCTGAGCAAACAGGAAGGGGATTTTCAAAATTCCCAGAGAATTTAAAGGGCAGGTCTGATGGTTGGTCACCTGAGGGCAGGGCAGTAGAGTTCAAAGTGATGATCAGAGTGGCTAGCACAGGCATTGTGGGACACTTCTGGAGGCTGATCAGAGTGCACTATAGGCCCAGGGCGTCCTTACTGGCGCCGTGGCGCTCCAGTGGGGGCGCTGCAAACGTTATTCCACTCGCCGAGATGGAGTACCAGCAGCGCTGTAGCTGTGGAGTCAGAGCGCTCTATGGGCCTTGGCAGTGTGGACGGGGAGTGAGCTAGTGCGCACGGGGCTTCTTTATTGCGCTGTAACTCGCAAATGTAGCCAAGCCCACAGTGTGTAAAGTGAAGGGTATGTGCAAGTCTCTGCAGGATCAAGGCCTTAGTGCTTATCTATATAATAAGATTCCAGGATTGTCATTCTGTTTGTGTGTTACTCTGAAGCCTAGAATGTCTGAGTAAGTGTGAAGTGATGAAAATAGCTACAAGTGTGGTTGAGAACTCTGATTATTTAGAATATCACCAGATTCAATTATCACTGGGATACAGTCCAGTTTTTAAGTTCTCAACCATTTTAACTTTACAAATTACACCCATGTGGTGTACAGCTACGGTAAGACATGTATCTGTACCATGCCAAAAGCCCTGAACCACTGTGTATTGGAGGTAACTCATTAAGTTAGCACACTTACTCTGCTATTAATTTGCATGCTACACTTTCATTGGTTGTATACAGGCAACTGCATGGATGGTGGATTACTTGGCCAAACTGCTACACTCATTCGACAGCATGGGCTTTTATCTACTAGTTATTGTTTCTAGTTCTGTCATCACATGGGCTTCAATCCTCCAGAGCCCTGCTGGTTTATTGCCCGTCCCTAAGAACATAACTCCTAACTTTATTATTGAATAATATATTGTTGTATGCAGCTCACTATTTGTTTATGTCCAGATCATTTTGGTAGATTGTTCTTTTGCATGTTTCCTCTGGTTTGCGTGTTTAGCATTGTGAAAGAAGGCCTAGGGACCCTGCCCAAACTATATAGTTCATGTCGGGGTGGGTGGGTGGGGGGAGATCCAACCCAAAACAATTCCCACCCTCAGCCTGCTTGAGGGATTTATCAAGTGACCCGACTGAAACCGGCCAGCCAAGGTGGCCTGTGAAAAGCAGTGTTTGAGCTAGGTTGATAAGCCTTTGAAAGGTGGTCAATCATTAAAGGGTTTTATTTTCTCGAGGACTGTTGCCTAGAAGGTGGAAAATGATACGATTTTATGAATAGTTTTTGAATCTCTTTGATTTCAGAAAACTAGGATATAATATTAACTTGACAGGGGACACAGAAAAAGTGTTGGTATTAAGACTTCACTGAAGTACTGACAAGTGGACTAGAATAGTTTGAGAAAGGGGATTGCTTTCAGGGGATGTAAGCCAATCACTTTTTTTTTTTTCCTTCAGTAACTAAGGTGAAAGTACCTGGTCTATTTTCACTTGAGATATGTTAAGCAAACCATTTCTGTTGTTTTAATTCCATTTCCTATTTTTAATCTTATTTTTGTTGAGATTACTTTTGTTTAGGTAGTTTTATGCAGATGACCTCAAATAAGAAAACTCCATGAGGTGAGGTGCAGACAATCCTATCTCAGTGAATTGTGTTACTGTGAAGCTGCAGTAGGCAAACCCGAGGAGGAAGCTGAAAGACTAAGAAGGAGACAATAGTTAATGATGGGTGTTCAGACATATTTGATCATAATTGAATTTACAGCCTTGCTACTCAATATATGGCATGAGGTTGTGTTTTTTGTGTCCCCATTTCTGATTCTGTTATTCTCATTTGATGTAATGTCCAGAGATGGATAGAACATGTTGTTTAGAAGTGAGGAAATGTCTCTGAAAGCCAATATGCAGACGGAGCTGTTGTGCAACCTAGGTGGTTTTCTGCATTGCAGCAGCTCCTGCAGCAGCATTGTCAACAGAGCTCTTGCCCTGTTGCAGCGGAAGAGGAGAATATAAGGCGAGACCCAAGGGGAAGCTGAATAGACAGCCCAGGTGGAGAGAGAAGGGAGACTCTGAGTTGGAGTGAGAGGGTAGGAGAACCACGGAGGCTGCCTTTCTAAACCTTTTCAGGTCAGAACAGCACTATGTTGGAGTGAGAAGCTGAACTTAGCCTAAGGAAAGAGCATCACAGCTGGAGTTAGTCCCTCAACTGAAAACTAAATACCACTGATTTGCAACTTTTTCTAATGAAAGTATTAATAAAGTTTGCTGAACCCTAGAATAAACCACTTTATAATTGTTCTCCACTTACATTTCTTACTATTAATGATTGGTCTCCTCCTATTAAGCCATATGGAAGATCTACAATATACAAATGAATGTGTTTGTAGGGAGAAATCAGAATAGAGCAGAAGAGATTATAAACTTCTAGATCCTTGAAATACAGAGTAATAAACCAAAAACTATTTAATTACACTCTGTATTACTAATTTCATATTTTGATTATTTTCTTTGTGTCTGATTTTGACTTAGTCTTTGGGAAACAAGGAATTTGTTATAGCAAGATCTGTATTTTAAAGGTGTTGAAAACATACTGAAGCAGAAGGTCAGGGTAGAATGACATGGATGAGTCTGTGGGAATAGGAACTGTGGATCTTTGCAGAATTTTTAGAAGAAATGCACTGTTTTAGTGGGAGGTCAAAAATTGTTTCTATCACTTCACTTTGTGTTTATATATTAAATCCTTACAAAAATAAATGCTGCAGTGGTGCACAGAATTGCAGTAAATAAGATTCTGGGCTCAGGAACGTAGTACAAATGCTGCATTCAAATTTTGAGGTGGGAACGGAGGGAATAGACAAACTCCTTAGGACTGACCATATTCTGGTCAGAGGAGGCCATAGAGATTGCTTTCCTGTGTATTGCTCTCAGTGAGGCAGGAGCAGGAGTCAAACTGGAAAAGTGGGAGCCACAGAGATCAGAAAAACTCCTGGATGGGGATTAGTTGTCATTCTGCCTCTTAGAGCAAGTGAGTAGGATGAGCAAATTAGCTGAAAAATGGGACTATAATTTGCCTTTATTGTAAGCATAACCAGACCTAAGAGAGCCACATAAGACTGTAATTTTACTGTGGAAAAGAAATAATGCTTTAGTCTTCAAATAGGAAGACTATTCTCTTAAATCTCATTGAGGTTTTTTTCCTATTTTGGAAAGAGAGATTCCAAAGTTAGCTAAAAGATGCAAAGTCCAAAGAAAAAGAAGCAAATCTTTACTCTGAAGCATTTCTAAAATGTGAAAAATTTGAATATGAAAATATTTAAATATTCCTGTTATTTAAGGCATGTTATAAAGAAGCTATCTGAAGAGGTGTTACATTACCAACTACTTTTTATGGTTGATTCATTGTTCTTATTTATCCCCTGCACACTTCAAAACATTTTTATTTTATTTTAAGAAATATTGTTTCCTCCTTGTTGCTAATGCAGCTTGAAATTAACATAGTTTTGTTTACTTGCCTTTTTTGTTTATCATAGGAATCCTATTTAATCCTGAACTTTTGGTGTTTTTCTAACACTAGCACTAGCAAAATTTTATTTGGGGCCTTTTCCATTGACCACTGTTATCCACAGTCCTTTTAAGGCAGGGGTGGGCAAACTTTTTGGCCCGAGAGCCACATCGGGGAATAGAAATTTTATGGTGGCCCATGAATGCTCACAAAATTGGGGTTGGGGTGGGGCTGGGGATGAGGAGTTTGGGGTGTAGGAGGGTGCTCTGGCTGGGATTGAGGGGTTTGGAGAGCAGGAGGAGGATCAGGGCTGGGGCAGGGGATTGGGGTGTGGGGAGAGGCTCTGGGGGTGCAGGCTTCAAGCAGCGCTTACCTCAAGCAGCTCCCAGAAGCAGTGGCCTGTCCCTTCTCCGGCACCTATGCAGAGGCACAGCCAGGAGGCTCTGCACGCTGCCCCAGCTGCAGGCACTGCCCCTGCAGCTCCCATTGGAGCGTGTAGGAACCAGAGTGGGGCCATGCTGTGGTTTCCAGGAGCCGCGTGGTGCAGTCCCGACCCAGTGCCCTGGCCGGAGTGTGGCCATGCTGCGTGGTACGGTCCCCGACCCAGTGCCCTGGCCAGAGTGGGCTGAGCTGCGTGGTGCGGCCCCGACCCTGCGCCCTGGCTGGCACGTTGGAGCAGGGCCAAGCCACGTGGTATGGCCCCCGACTCAGCTCCCCGGACGGAGCAGGGCCGAGCCACGTGATGCGGCCCCTGATCCAGCGCCCCAGCTGGAGTGGGGCTGAGACACGTGGTGCAGCCCCTGACCCAGCACCCCGCCGGAGCGGGGTCAAGCCATGTGGTGCGGCCCCCAACCCAGCCCCGCGGCTGGAGCACCGGAGCGGGGCCACGCCATGTGGTGTGGCTCGCGGGCTGGCTTACAAACGGCTCACGGGCCGGATCCAGCCCGCGGGCCCTAGTTTGCCCACTCCTGTTCTAAGGGCTCTTCAGGATTGAGTCATTCTCACTAGCACACAAAGGAAGAGGAAGAGGGCTTCAGGAGCATTTCGTTCTCTGCTCCAGGTAGCCAGAATACCTTCATAGCACATGAGAATGCTGGAAGGTGTGCCCAGTTATAGAACCAGGACACACTCTATATCCCTATCAGAATGTGATTTGAAAGGCATATAAGCCTCCTGCTGACTACATCATATGCCGACATCAGCAATGTGTGCTAGCCTACAGTGCATCTGAGTGCACTTTACTGTTGGTCAGAGAAAGAGAAACGTGTGTTCTGCAGTGAGGAATGCTGTCCTGTGCTAGCAGGATTCTCAGTCTAGAGTACACTTTCCATCTTCTCCTCACTGTGCTTGCTGCCTTCATCATGGGCCTGATTTAGTCCTAAAGTCAAATCCGTTTCCTCTACAAATATTGATAGGCTTTCCTTCAGACTTCTCGGTGAAGACCGAAACAAAGTAGTCATTATGCATCTCGTCCATTTCCAAGTTTCCTGTTACTGTTTCTCCCTCTTCACTGAGCAGTGGGCCTACCCTGTCTTTGGTCTTCCTCTTGCTTCTAATGTATTGATAAAAAGTCTTCTTGTTTCCCTTTATTCTCGTAGCTAGTTTGAGCTCATTTTGTGCCTTTGCCTTTCTAATCTTGCCCCTGCATTCCTGTGTTGTTTGCCTATATTCATTCTTTGTAATCTGTCCTAGTTTCCATTTTTTATATGAGTCCTTTTTATTTTTTAGATCATGCAAGATCTTGTGGTTAAGCCAAGGTTGTCTTTTGCCACATTTTCTATCTTTTCTAACCAGAGGAATAGCTTGCTTTTGGGCCCTTAATAGTGTCCCTTTGAAAAACTGCCAACTCTCCTCAGTTGTTTTTCCCCTCAGTCTTGATTCCCATGGGACCTTACCTATCAGCTCTCTGAACTTACCAAAATCCGCCTTCCTGAAATCCATTGTCTCTATTTTGCTGTACTCCCTTCTACCCTTCCTTAGAATTGCAAACTCTGATTTCATGATCACTTTCACCCAAGCTGCCTTCTACTTTCAAATTCTCAATGAGTTCCTCCCTATTTGTTAAAATCAAGTCTAGAACAGCTTCCCCCTTAATAGCTTTTTCAACCTTCTGAAATAAAAAGTTGTCTGCAATGCAGTCCAAGAACTTATTGGATAGTCTGTGCCCCGCTATATTTTCCCAACATATATCTGGATAGTTGAAGTCCCCCATCACCACCAAATCTTGGGCTTTGGATGATTTTGTTAGTTGTTTAAAAAAAGCCTCATCCACCTCTTCCACCTGGTTAGGTGGCCTGTAGTAGACTCCTAGCATGACATCATCCTTGTTTTTTATCCCTTTTAGCCTAACTCAGAGACTCTCAACACTTCCGACTCCTATGTCCATCTCCACCTCAGTCCAAGTGTGTACATTTTTAATATATAAGGCAACACCTCCTCCCTTTTTCCCCTGTCTATCCTTCCTGAGCAAGCTGTACCCATCCCCACACCAACATTCCAATCATGTGTATTATCCCACCAAGTTTCAGTGATGCCAACAATGTCATAGTTGTATTTATTTATTAGCACTTCCAGTTCTTCCTGCTTATTACCCATACTTCTTGCATTTGTATATAGGCATCTAAGATACTGGTTCGATCTTGCCTCCCAGTTTTGCCCTGACCCTCCTTTCTCTCTGCCATTATAGCCCACACTCCCTCTTATTTCCGACCCATCTCCCAGGTCTCCATGTTCCCCACTTATCTGTGGGCTTTGCTCACCTGTCCCCGTAGAACCTAGTTTAAAGCCCTCCTCACTAGGTTAGCCAGTCTGTGTTCAAATAGGGTCTTTCCCTTCCTCAAAAGGTGAACGCCATCTCTGCCTAGCAGTCCTTCCTCGAATAGCATCCCGTGGTTGAGGAAGCCAAAGCCCTCCTGGCGACACCATCTTCGCAGCCAGGCATTCACCTCCATGATGCATCTGTCTCTGCCCGGGCCCCTACCTTTGACAGGAAGAATCAAAGAGAATACAACCTGTGCTCCAAACTCTTTCACCCGTACTCCCAGAGCCCTGTAGTCACTCTTGATCCGCTCATTGTCACACCTCGCAGTATCATTTGTGCCCACATGGATGAGTAGCATGGGGTAGTAGTCAGAGGGCTGGATAATACTCGACAATGCCTCCGTAACATTTCGGATATGGGCCCCCGGCAGGCAGCCTACCTCCCGAGATGAAATGTCAGGGCGACAGATGGGTGCCTCCGTTCCCCTCAGCAGAGTCTCCGACCACCACTACCCTATATTTCCTATTCGCAAGTGGTGGCAGCAGACCTCCCAGCCTTAGGGGTATGAGGCTTCTCCTTCTTTACTGTAGGGGGTGATTCCTTCTCTCCTGTATCAAGAAGAGCCTAACGGTTACCTATTACCATGGCGGGAGGGTTCGGAGCAGGGGTGGAGCACTGCCTGCTGCCAGAAGTAACCAGCTGCCAGTGTCCACCCTGAGCCATCTCCTCCTCCACCAGTGCTGTATCAGCAGTCCTGTGTACTAGGACAGCTATCTCAGCTGTCTCCACATGGACACTGTCCAGGAATTGCTCGTGGATTCGGATGCTCCTCAACCTAGCCACCTCCTCCTGTAGCTCTCCCACCTGCTGCCTGAGAGATTCCATCAGCAGGCACCTTTCACATTGGATGATCCCGCCAGCCTGGATATCAGTAAGTGGAAATTGCAAGTTACAGTCTCTGCAAAACCACACCAGGATCTGGGTAGAAGCATCCATGCTCAGGCGCTCTGTTGGGCTACAGGGGCAGGTGGAGGAGACAGAAGCAGTGCTGGCACAGGTGTTGCGGGTCTTCCTAACCATCGTAAGCCTCCCTCTGTCAAACTCCCTCTCAGACTCCCCTGTCTGCAGCCCCCTGTCCACTGAAAGGGTTGTTTAAGCAAGAAGTTTTGAATGTAGTTGGTTTATAGGTTTCCCGCTCCCTTCCCAAACTCCCTTGTGAAACTCCCTGTTAGCAGCCCCTGGTCGCAAAAGCTCCCTGGTCGCTTGTGCCCTGCTTTATAAAGCCCTGGCCTGTATGAATGCCCCACCCACTGATTAAGGCTCAGCCAATTACCAGAGGCTTCTAGCTTTCAGACCTTCCTTTGAAGCTCACAGCTTCCAACTGCCAGCCACAGCACACGGTCCTTCAAACAACCAACCAACCAACCAGACAGACAAACACAAGCTCAGCACACAGCAAGTAACCCTCAAACACAAACATACACTACAGACAGTCACTTACCCCAAGGGTGCTGTATTGCTGCTCCTTCACCTGGAGAACTCCCTTGCGAAACTCCCTGTTAGCAGCCCCTGTTTGCAAAAATGACTTTAGTAATACTTTGGACCAATAGAAAAGTTTTTAAATAAAACTTTCCAATCACTGGCGTTGACCAATGATCAGAAAGGAAAAGGAAGAAAGTGTGCCAGTGGAAAACTTCTTCCTTCTTTGAGTGCAAGTCCACATATATCTATTCCACTGTTGGTGCGCATGTGTCCCATGTACTTGAGCTAGAGACTTATGATCAGGAGTACCTGATTGGATGACTCATGCACCCTTAGTGTCCTGGTGCCTCCAGCTGAGGGCATAAAGGGCAAGTGTGTTCCAACTTTCCCTCTGTTCCTTCTCTCTGCTCATGGCTACAAATTGGAGCTCTCAGTGGCTGCCTCTACATTTTATGTAATTAGCAGTTGAGTATTTGCTAATTAGGTTAATGTTGGAATTTTACAGCGTTTCCTTTTGTTTTCTTTTTGAAGAGACTGTTCTTGTTTGTTTACTGGGGAAGTACTGTCAGTACTGGTTCAGTCAAAACTGAACTCATCCCCAGGTTGCAAAAACTGCCCACTTTGTGAGACAAGCAACAGAGGGTCCTGTGGCACCTTTGAGACTAACAGAAGTATTGGGAGCATAAGCTTTCGTGGGTAAGAACCTCACTTCTTCAGATGCAAGTAATGGAAATCTCCAGAGGCAGATATAAATCAGTGTGGAGATAACGAGGTTAGTTCAATCAGGGAGGGTGAGGTGCTCTGCTAGCAGTTGAGGTGTGAACACCAAGGGAGGAGAAACTGCTTCTGTAGTTGGATAGCCATTCACAGTCTTTGTTTAATCCTGATCTGATGGTGTCAAATTTGCAAGTGAACTGGAGCTCAGCAGTTTCTCTTTGGAGTCTGGTCCTGAAGTTTTTTTGCCGTAAGATGGCTACCTTTACATCTGCTATTGTGTGGCCAGGGAGGTTGAAGTGTTCTCCTACAGGTTTTTGTATATTGCCATTCCTGATATCTGACTTGTGTCCATTTATCCTCTTGCGTAGTGACTGTCCAGTTTGGCCAATGTACATAGCAGAGGGGCATTGCTGGCATATGATGGCATATATAACATTGGTGGACGTGTAGGTGAATGAGCCGGTGATGTTGTAGCTGATCTGGTTAGGTCCTGTGACAGTAATTCTCTTAAATGATGGGCAGGGTAGGTGCTTAATTTGCCTAGATGAGGGGCACATCACTGAGGAGTGTGCTATTTGCAAGTCATATTTTGCAAATAAACCCAGAGATCTAGGAAACCTCAAGTTAAACTTAAAATGATCTTAGTCTGCTTGGAGCTGGTTCATCTGACTATGCCTCATCTAGAAGCGCTCCAGTAGCCACTTTATCTGGAGCCACAAACCTCTACCCTGAAAAACCCTGACAAAGCCTCATAAGACTTCTGAAGAGAAGTGTGTGCATAAACACATTGGGAAGAATATCACTTTTCCATAATTTATATTGTGAAATAATTGTGTGCTTTAAATATGAATTTGCTTCATGACGACATTCAGGTAGATTATTTTAAAATATCTAGCATCTTCTAGTTAGTTTTTAGCATGGTTGCCTATATAGAGTATTTCAAAGCTCCAGATTAACTTTAGGCAATATTTGCTTGTTTCTTTATAATACGTTTTTCATTGTTTGATTTAGAACTTTGTGATTACAGAAATTCCCTTGAATGAACATAAAGATTATTTTGTACAAAAATTACTCTACCATAACATAGAACTATTCAGACAGTATTAATACATCTAGAAGAGAGAATGATTTGAAAGTAACTAAATTATAAATCTTATCATGAACCAATGTACCTTTTTTATCTTTCCAGTTGATAAGCTCTATGAGCTCAGTAGCAGAGCATTGTCTCCCCTCCTTACTACGCACCTTGTTTGACTGGTACAGGCGTCAAAATGGAACTGAAGATGAATCTTATGAATACAGACCTCGATCTAGCACAAAATCTAAGGGGTAAGTGTCATTGCATCCCCTCCCCTCCCGCAAATCAACATTTGGTTCGTATGCTTATTGCTATAAAAGTCTAGTTGTACGTTTTGGATAACAAAATATTTCATATTTTGGTCTCTTATTTCCAGGATCAGCAGAGGCTAAAGTTTCTCAGATTTTTGGCCTGGGAAGAAGTAACGCCTTGAATAACTTAATGATTCCTAGGGCTAATTTAAGGAGCAGTGTTGATGCACTCTGAAGTGATTCCTAATTAGTTCATATCCTCTGGAGGGTGGGTTGTGTGGTGGTTTTTTTTTTTTTTTTTTTTTTTTTTGCTACCTTTTGTGGGGAGGGGACAAGTCATGGAAGCAGTAAGAAAAAAATCAGAAAGATTTTCTGACCTCCTGAAACTATACCAAAACAAAAAAAAATCCTGCTGCCCCCCAAACCTCAAATTCTTTCCTAACCATGCATCAGGGCCGGCTTCAGGCACCAGCGAAGGAAGCAGCTGCCTGGGGTGGCCAAAAGAAAGGGGTGGCACTCCATCCGTGATTGGGGCAGCACGTCCAGCTCTTTGGCGGCAATTCGGCGGTGGTTCCTTCACTCCCTCTCGTCCTCTTCGGCGGCACTTCGGCAGCAGCTCAATCGAGTTTCTCTCTCTTTTTTTTTTCCCGCCACTTGGGGCAGCAAAAAAGCTGGAGCTGGCCCTGCTATGCACTGTATTGGATACATATCTGGCTATTTTTTACTTTAAAACAACCAACCAAGCACTAATATGTAACTCTTATAATATATATCTGAATTCAGTCCTACATGTAATGTTTATTCTTAATTTCTTCTTTTAGGGATGAGCAACAGCGTGAGAGAGATTATCTACTTGAAAGGAGGGACTTAGCTGTAGATTTCATTTTTTGTTTAGTTTTAGTAGAAGTTCTAAAACAGGTAAGCTCTTTAGCCTCTACAAGGTGTGTGCTTGCTGTTAATCTTTTTTGTTTGTAATTGTTAACATCCACATTTTTCAGTCGTCTACTTCAAGTTTTTTTTATGTAAAACTCAGGCCAGCACAGGATGAGTACATGTGATGTTAGTCATTCTTCCAGCTGCACAAAGCTTTCAGCCTCTCCTCCTTGCTCTCTCCTCAGCTCCGCATCCCTTCCTTATACCTTCTCTATTGAAATCTCTTAGAGGGCATGTCTGCACTGCCCCACAGTTTGGACTATGGGGATGTGACTAGCAGTGCACACCAAAGTTCTGTATTGAAAAGCCCCTATGTGGGCATATATGAACAGGTTCCAGATTCACATTGATGAAGTCAGAATGAGGAAACATAATTCTTCTTTGAGTGTTCTCCACATATTCCCACTGATGAGTTGTGGTGGCTGGTGCAGCTGAGATGTTGGAATGTTCTCGTAGCAGCACCCATTAGAGTACTTGCATGACCATCTTATCCTTCCCCTCAAAGTTCCCAAACATTCTGAGGATAAGGGGATGTGTTGCCCGCTGCCATCTCTGTTCCTTCCAACTACAGCAGCAGACAGATATGGATGTCTCCAGATGTCTTGGATCCAGAGTCTTCTCTCAAGACTTTTTAGTGACTTGGATAGCTTTTCACTTTTAGTATAGTTAGTATAATTAGGATAAGAATAATTAGTTACTTAGGTCAATTGTTATTTTTAGTGTAGTTAAATAGTTGTTAAAATCAGTTCCATCTACTGGCTAAATGGCAGATCCAAAGGCAAAGAAATCCAGTTTTAAGAGGTGTGCATCTTGCCTGATAGTATTCCTGGAATTGGACACCCATGTCAGATGCTTGGCATGTCTTGGTGAGGACCACTCTTATTTGATTTGTTCTATCTACAGTATGTTCACTCAGAGAGCATGTAAGGAGCATTTAAACAGACAGCAAGCCCTCTTGTTTCAAGAAGCTTTGCTGGCAAAGCTGCTTGGAATTAATAACTCTAAGGGATTCCAGCACAAGTTAAAAAGATGAGTGTCAGCACCTTGTACAGCTAGCTTGAAGAAAAAGAGTACTGTGATGGAAGGTCTGGCTCTGGGATCGAGTTCCAGGACTGCCACCCAGTCTGTTCTCAGACTTTGAGCCGACAATGAAAACACCAGAGACTCCTTTGCCACTGACTTCTGAGGCAAGAAGTGAGTGGTGAGAAAAAAAGCCATTTGATTGTCCATCTCAGTTCCAAAAAAGATGGCAAAAGATAAAGAAACACCTGTTAGTGATGTGACATTACACTAAGGAGATTCACTAACTCCAGATCTGTCAGTATTGGATCCTAAACTGAAAGTTAAGAGTGCTCATTAGGGTAAATCCCTTCATAAATTTCATCTAACAGATCCAAAGTTAGTTATGGAATCAACAAGTTTCTTCATCACAGATTCACACGTTTACATCCGTTATTGTGGTTGCTTATTTCTGTATCTCTAAGTATGTCTACACAGGGATAAAAAACCCATATCTGGCCTGGGT